>NW_028257041.1:0-24283 GCF_035046125.1 Drosophila serrata
AGGCAGCTATATGATATAGTCGTCAGATCCGGCCCGTTCCGGAGAGACTAGCTTTCGTAGAAACGGACAGACGGACAGACGGACAGAAGGATAGACGGACAGACGGACATGACTAGATCGACTCGGCTGTTGATCCTGATCAAGAATATATATACTTTATATAGTCGGAGGTGCCTCCTTCACTGCGTTGCAAACTTCTGACTGAAATTATAATACCCTGCAAGGGTATAAAAATGTTTGAACTTTATAAATTTTCGAGAGAATTTGATCAAATTTAAGATATAGCCATTTCATTTTATTCTACAAGTTTGTGTTAAATTTCATGAAAATCATATATATATCATATAGCTCCCATAGAAACGCTCGAGAAATTAATGCAATTAAAAAGTATAACTTTTTTAGTTTTCAATAAATTTTCATCCAATTTGATATATAGCCGTTTTATATTATTCTACAATTTTGTGTTTAATAATAAGAAATGGAACTACTATATCATAAAGCTGCCATAGGAACGATCGATAATTAATACAATTAAAAATTATAAGTTTTCAACAGATTTTCATCAAATTTGCGATATAGCCGGTTTATATTATTCTGGAATCTCAATTTTAAAATGAAAATCGGATGACTATATCATATAGCTCCCGTACAAAGGGTCGTTAGATATAGAGGAATATGTAAAACTGTGAATGTAAAACTGTAAATATAATAAGTATAGGCGAATAAAATAAAGACCAGGCAATACTTTATTGCTTTTAAATATATATAAAATATATTTAATAATTTCATAGTGGTCGATATTCTATCTGCAAGGGTATGTAAACTTCTGCGTGCCGAAGTTTGCGTTCCCCTTGCTTGTTCTCTCATAAAAAGGTTGTACCCCTCCAAAAATGTTTATAGATTGGGAAAGCTGGGCTTAAAATACAAACTGCAGGGACCTTACTTTTTATGTTCGAAGTTGAAACAATTGACATTTTTATGTTTATTAGAACTGTCAAAGCCATGTAAACTAACGATGTATACAAAATGAATTAGTAGAATATTTTGTTTGTGTTCAAAATAGTTCCGGTTGTTTTTTTTAATTAAAGTTTAAAGTCGGTTGTTTACTATAAAATATAATAATAAACTATAATAATTTTAAAGATATAAGAATTTATGTCAAAATAATGTATATCAAATATTAACAAGAAATGATGCTAACTTCGCACACCAAAAATATAAACCCTTGCAGTAGAAGCTAAATCATAGAAATCCTCAAAATATATATGTTATATATTTATGTTAAAAACAATTAAGTAATTCCTGCTTTCATTACATTCACCATTACATATTATATTTACAGTTTTGCATTCACAGTTTTGCAGTTTTTCTCTATATCTAATGATCGTTTGTATGGCATTTTCAGCAAATGGCCCTGTTGGACTTTTCTGCCAAATTCCTGCCGACTTTCTGCTTATCCGCTTGGTGGGTAGGGTATGTAAAGTTCTCATTTGTTTTTATTCATACGTGAGCGGTGTAATTCATGATGCCGAAAGCTTCGACTTTCTTACAAGTTGATTTTTTTACATTTCTTATAATTAAATTTACATTTACTTACATTTAGTAAATCATTTAAGCATACTCACAAACTATTTTCAGAATATTATACGACCAAGTGGGAATTGAACGTCTTAATGTTTAACAGTCCGGCCGCTTACACATATCGCCACGCAGGCAACTAAAATTGTGTCGCGTGAGAGGGACAAAACTTGCAACCCTTTTGGGACATTTATTTTTATGCTCGCTTGATATTTGTCTTTGTCGTCGCGAAGCGATCGAGGTGCGTGGCTCTGGGGTTAGAACATCCGTCTTCCATATAGAGCCCTATCTAATCCCGCGCGGGCAACCCCTTTTCTTAATATATTTTTGATTTTTTTAATTCAATGAATTTTCTTTAAAAAATTTTTGTTTCAGTAAAAGATCGACGAACAAAATTAAAATAAATCAATAACTGTGGTTAGAGATAGAAAACAAAATTATACTCCATATAAGTACACAAACTCTTGAAAATACAATACTAAGTTCATATTAATAGGATTCTATTCCCTAGATATTTTCCAATTTTCATTTAGAGGAATTCTACGTAGTTTAAAAAGCAAAACGTAAAATAATTGCTAAGTTTTTCGTTTTTTTCTGGCACACTTAGTATTTGATGAATTATTCCCGATTCACGTACATGAATGCCGCGCTTCCACTTTGCTGAAGTGAACATAAGGCTCGACATAGTTTTCTATCCAGATAGTTCACCGCATGAAGCAAAGTCCGACTGGGTGTACACAAAATTGTATAATAATATAAAATGGCTATATCTCAAATTGTAAAATTCTGTTAAGAACTGAAAATAATAATTTTTTTTTATAAAAATTTTTCAATCGTTCCTTTGAGCTCATTCAAATAGACTCAAAACTCAATTGTGAGCTCACCTGGAAACGGACAGAACGACATGACTAGATCGACTCGGCTGTTGATGCTGATCAGGAATATATATAGATTATATGGTCGGAAATGACTTCTTCCTGAAATTTGAATACCCTGCAGGAAACTCCACAAAAATTAATAGAAATGTACTCAACTTCAATGATCCAAGCTTTCTTTGTTGTTAGCCTTTGACGAGGTGAGTTAAAAGTGACGCTAGCAGCTTATAAGTTAATATCTCTTGATATCAAATTTAGTAACGATTAATATTAACGCTAACACAAATAAATAAGAAATAATTTGCGCTCTCGTTTTGTGTTAAAGTTTGCAGTTAACCACTGAGGTTAACTTAAATTTTTATTTTGTGCCAAAATCTTCCTTTTTGCATTCCTTTTTGTGCCTTCTTCGTTTTGCTTTTGTTTGCGCCGTCGCAACAGGTTAGTTATTTATCTCCCACGCTTACCCTCTCTCTTGCACTTCTTATCTTATCTGATCTCCCACGCTCTCTCGCTCTTTCGCTGTGCCTTTTCACTTCTTATCTTCATTCCGATCTGTTGCTTTTTTCCTCTATTTTTTTCAAGTACAAGTACGGTTCTAAGTCTTAATAATGTCTGGATCGATCGAACAAGTTGTAACGATGCGCTGTGTAACGTTTTGATCGGCTTGCGTTGTTGATTGAACCGGACCGTTCATACTTAATGATCTGGTCTGAATCAGACCAGTCGGTCTGAATTTCCATACGGTAGCGATAGCAAACCTGAATTCGAACTACCCGAATTATTTACAGGGAATCATAAAGGAATCCTGCTAGGAATTTGTCGCGAATTTCAGCACGAACTACCCCCTGAATCAAAAGGGAATTTCGGAAGGGATTCTGAACAGAATCATACAGGAATTTGATACGGAATCAGGCATAATCGTAGGGGAATTTAGAGTAGAATCAGATAGGAATTCAGAGGAAAACGTGTCGACTCCCCGTAACCCCCATAGTAAATATCTGACGCAATTTGTAATACATTTTTGTATTTATTTATTCATTTAAAAAACTTTATAATTTGTTCAATGATTACCACAATTTTTCTTAGCATAACTTCTTGCATTTTCCCTAAACGTATGTTACGGGTCTTTCCTTCCGGCTGTTGCCTCGTCAATCTAATAGTAAAATACATATGTATATTCATATGTATGTTAGAATCAAATGGACAATATTTTCCATAAATATACACACCAATTAAGAAGAAAACAAATACTGGATATATAATGGCCTTATCTTCACACCGTCCAGGTTCAAAAGCAATTCTGGAAATGAATTTATTAACTGAATACAAATAAGTCACTTACCCTTTAAAAATATTTAATAAATTACATTGCAAAACACTTGTGAATACTTCAGCTGTTATTAGAGCTGTGAAAAAATCGATTTCAACAACGAGATTATCGATTTTTTTTTTTCGTTAAATAATATTTTTCATCATCTCAATCTAATTTCGGAACCGCTGCTCCGAAAATGTTATGAAAATAACAATTAATTGTTGAGCAGTATCCGAAACAGGTAGAATTTTCATTGCCTACTTTGTTTCGGAGCTCTTACCGAAACCCATGAGATTTGTTTTTGTTTTTAGAACATGACACCAGGAAACAGGAAAGGAATTTTGGGACTGAAGGGAGCCTTACGCTATTAAATGAGTCTCCCAAGCGCAAAAAAACTGCTATTGGTGGGCAGTATGTTGACGGACTCCAATTACCTGCAACGGGCTCTTAGCAGCAGCCTCCCTCGGCACAGTGCTCGACCTCAGCATTAATTCCAAGAGTGCGCAGATCGAGCGCGGCTCGAAAAATGTTTAAATTTTCTTCTCTAGGGATATTTAATGTTTTAAAATAAATGTCCTTAACGAACTCTTTAACACTATTTGCTCTACTAACTTCTGGCCAAGGAGTTCGAAACGAAGAAAAAGAAAAAGCGGCCTGATCATACCACTGCGCCTTTACGTCTTCCAATCCCGACCAAAACAACTAACCTAATCCCTAGGTCTTTCCTATCAGAATGCAAGAGGCTTACGTAGTAAGCTTTCTAACTTATATTCTGATAGCCTTTCGATTGCATCTCAGGATATTGTGCTCACACAAACCTGGTTAAAGCCGGAGATTCTGAGCTCCGAAGTTTTTCCAGCTGTGCTCACAGTATATCGCTAGATCGCCCTGTCAAGTGCGAGGGTTGAGTTCTTATAGCGGTGGACTCCTCACTTACGTCAGAATTATTAACCTTCGAGGATGTACCGATGGTTACATGGTTTCCAGTAAACTTTAAGGTAGGACAAGTTGGTAGTCCTAGGTGATTTTAATATCCCTGGTGCTATTTGGTGCTCAAATAATTTCTCCAATAGTCGGATTTACAAACAGATCTCAATAATTTTCAAACTTGGTGCCGTGTAAACTTATTAAACTTAAACGGCTCGAAATGTAAGCTAATGACATTCTCTCGTGTCGTTCCTAAGCTTGCTACTTACACGCTAAACTTCTGCTCTTTGGAAAAAATTAATTCAGTTGATGTTTTGGGCGTCCGCTTGGACCCAAAACTTGACTTATTGACATGCATACTGATATTTAGTAAACATGCAAGCAAACCACCTGGCAGCACGCCGGTAGTCAATTTCCTCGTATTCTGTCCTATATTTTTCATCGAGACTACAAACACCTAACCCAAACAGGCACCTGCCACGGGCCACTTGAGTGTACTGACCGTAGTGCATCGACGTCCAAATTAAATAGGAGGCGAGTTTTTAGAAATCTTGAGTTTATGGTTAGATATTTTGTAATTTGGTGCCGCAAACGAATCTTGTTGAATTATTTATTTTTTAATGTTAATGTTTATTTTTTTTTTAATGTTAATTGTCACAAAATTAATCATTTAACATTTTTTTATTTTTTTAAACCTAATATCAACTACGAGATATGGTTTTAAGTTTATCCAGCTTTAGATTCAATCTTTTATTTCTATAAATACATTTCTCTAAGTGCTTGTAATAAGATACAACATGCTTATCTCCATATGCATGTATGTACGTATGTATGTATACGTGCACTATGTAATAATTTATTACAGAAGAATTTTTAAAGTGGTTTACATGTCAATTATCCTATTGGCTAATTTATTTGCCATGGAATCAAAAATTGGCATTGGTCTAATGCTTAGCCTCAATTTAGGCTTCACTTTTATATTGAAGCTAGTCGTTTTAATATCAACTGCGGCATCGTAAAACAAAAATGATTATAATCGACCAGGGTTGGTCTCTTGTTATAAATGCTATAAGTAAATATATAAAAATTAATAATAGTAAAAACAAAATTTAATAATAAATAGATAAATAATTTTTTTTTTAATCATATTTTTTATTTAGTAGGAAACTATCTAAATGATAGTACAGTGTGCATCTTTTTGAATGAGAGATTTGTGATCCAGCTGCAACAATTTGAACATTATTCTAGTTTAGTATTAATTAATGTAAAATTATTAAATGAAACGTTTAAGAAAGATCAGTTAGAAAAGGAAAATGGTAACTAGCTTCTACAGAAAATTACAATATCCATTGAGGTTACACACTGACAGGTAAAATTATAAAATATGTTTTTGGGATTACTTTTTGGCCATCGATTGAAATTAATGTCATTGGTTAGTCTTTTATTGTATTTGGTCCAGATGTCATTCGTTTTGTGGATACCTTTACAAAGGCTTCAATGCATTCAAGATGGCGTTCCTTACATAACAAATTCGTTTTCGCATACATTGCAACGGAGTTCAAGGAAGAGCTGTTGAAAAGATCATTTTTCGAAGGTAACTTTTATAAATGTTTTTCTGCCTCGCCTTTATTAAATTAATTTCAGATCAAGCAAACCTTCTTTTTGTTGTACGAGACTATGCAACCGGCAATATTTTCGACATGAAGACCAACAAATATGTGGGGCCTAGATCAGAAAACCCAGCCCAGCTTAGACTTTTTGATAGGTACCATGTCTCCGAAAACCGATTTCAGGAGGGCAAATCTCTTTTCCCTTACAAATTTAGAGATTTGAAGGGTCGCGAAGTCACTATAGCTGGGTTCAACTACCCTCCATACACTGTTATTAAACAAGTAAGATTCACTTTATATAATATACTAGCTGTACCCTGCCACGTTTCTCTGCGGCATATTGTGGTTGCACGCATAAGAAATAACTCAAACAAAAAAGAATAATTTTCATATACATTTAATTCTGTAATACTTGTGGGTATGCAATATTCTTCGTTTCTCCATTCTCCGCGTAAAATATAAAGACTATCTGGTTTTCCGACACGGGAACACGCAACATATAATTGTCCGTGTGAAAAACAATCTGTATCCAAATCAAGACCACACAACTCCAGAGATTGACTTTGAGCTTTATTAATAGTCATTGCGAACGCTAAACGAATGGGAAACTGCAATCTCTTGAACTGAAACGGTGTTTCAGTCGAGATCAGAGTAATTCTAGGAATGAGGACATCTTCACCTTTGAAAGGACCTGTTATGATCGTTGCTTCTACTACGTTATTCATCAATTTCTTGACTGCGAGTCGCGTACCGTTGCAAAGTTTCGGCTGATTTATATTTCGGAGCATGATAATCGGCACACCTATTTTTAATTTCAATATGTGTGGTGGCATTCCAGGCAGATCAAGTGAGTTTAGAAATTCCGTAGGGTTATTAACTGCTTCCTCTGCCTCCACAACGGGGTCTATCGACTTATATGTAATTTCGTCAGTTTCTATGCTGGACTGGATAACATGATTGAGCTGGTATACATCTTTGTTCTTGGCAGCGAGAATCGCTCGTCCACTGAGCCAATCGTGATTCCTATAATTTATTCGGATATCGGGGAACACTTTTTGGATAAGTCCTTCCTTTGATGTAACTAAATTACAGAAATTCTCGGGCAATACTATTTTGCTCGACGTCTCATTGACTGGCAGCTTTCCGTTCTCCGTGTTCAGTAGCTGTCGTGAGAATACGTCGGCTGAGTCATCGTTCTGTAACTGGACACGCATATTCGTCTTCAACTGTAATGTACGTACATGTTGCCACAATATAGAATATTTTAGGCAAGCATTTATCTCGTCAGCTGGTGTCGATCGGGAAATCACAGGCACCGTTTGCCTGAAATCCCCTGCGAGCAATATTAACGCATTCCCAATTGTTTGGACAGCTCCATGCAAATCCCGCAATGATCGGTCGAGAGCCTCCAGCGATTTTTTGTGTGCTATTGTGCACTCATCCCAAACAATGAGTTTACATCTTTGCAATACTTTTCCCATGCCAGATGCTCTGGAAATGTTGCACGTAGCAGTCTCGATGATTTGCATGTTCAACTGCAACTTCAGCGCTGAATGAGCAGTCCTTCCACCAGGTAACAATGTCGCAGCGATTCCAGATGAAGCAAGAGCTAAAGCTATGTCCTTGTTAGCTCGAACCGAAACCAGAATCAATGTAATGAGGAATATTTTCCCCGTTCCTCCTGGAGCATCCAAGCTTCAGCAACCCTTGCCCTGTCGCGTTCATTATTTTGAGAGTGAATCAAATCGATTGCTGCAGAACGCGACTGCCTAACTCTCAATCGTTTTCTCTCAAGCCTATCTGCTCGTCTTTCTGCTGATTCCGCGTTGTGCATCTGCATTGCTCTCAGCCGCTCAGTCTCTCGGATGGAGGCCCGCTCTTCGTCAGTCATATTCGTAATCTTACGTCTTTTTGCTTCTGTATTGCGCGTACGACGACCCAAACTCGACTTCTTGGGTGGCATGACTTTCTAAAACTGAATAAAAGAATAAAATTTTAATCTCCAATTTCTTCTTTCAATATTTTTGGGATGTTTGACAGGAAATGCTTCGATTCAGCTGGCTGCCTGTAGAGGGCGCAGCAGGGGGAAACGCGAAAAAACTGATATATTCGCAAACGCAGATAAGCTATCAACATCAAAAGTAGACAATAACCGAGCTGGAACCTCAACGCATGTTGTGTAAAAATTTGGGCTTAAACGGTTCAGAACTTTTCAAGTCTATGAAGGAAGTAGACACAAACAGAGCATTTTTATATATATAGATTATTAAGTTATTAAATGGATTTTGAAAAGTATTAGAGGACCTTTAAATCACTTGCAATGAAATTTAGTTTATCTATCTACTCTGTGTCGCTTTTTTGGCAATTAAAATAAAAATGAAAACTTACTTCGGCACGCCGAAATATGTATACCATTAAAATTGGCAATTCGATCATTAATATTTTATAAAATTTAAATATATAAATATATTTGTGTTAAAAAACATCGAAGTAATGTCTAATTGCATTACAGTCCTCTATACACTGATAAAAAAAGAAAATCTTTATTTAAAATTTTGTGCATCTATCATAAAGCCGGTTCCCTGCTTCCGTTCCCAGACAGCGAACACAAATTTCTTTTTCTTGGTGATGATGGAAATGAAGTAGATGCACGTTATGGAAGAAGTAGACGAAGTGGCAATTGTCATAGTCGGGGATCAGTTTCAACCTCGAGATATTGTTTTCCATCGACGAAACGATCGATTGGAAAACGTCGCAGAAACTCACCGTTTTTACGATGCTTTGCAGTATCCACTAATCTTCTGGGATGGTGCCGATGGATACCATTTCAATGTGAAGATGGTAGATCCAGTCAATGGTGTAGAAACGAATAAAAAGTGCAGCGCGATGAACTTTTACTCATACAGGTTAATGGTTCGGAGGACCGATTGCAATCATATATTGAAATGTCGTCAGTTGTTTCATCAGTACATTGTCGATATGTATGCAAAAATTGAAACAGAACGTTTGCTGTTCCTCCGATTGAATCAGACGAAACTTCGGTCCGATGAATATATACATTTGCGGGATGCTGTGATGAATGACCGTAATACAACCAACGTTGGAAAGCTCACGATTTTGCCATCCTCATACATAGGTAGTCCACGCCACATGCATGAATATGCTCAAAATGAAATGGCATATGTTCGTTGCCACGGCCGTCCAGACTTATTTATCACCTTCACATGCAATCCAGCTTGGGACGAGATAGTACAGCTGTTATTTCCTGGACAATCGTATAGGGATAGGCATGACATCACAGCCCGTGTTTTCAGACAAAAGCTCAAGTCACTGATGGATTTTATTGTGAAACATGGAGTTTTTGGATCTGTGCGGTGCTGGATGTATTCAGTAGAATGGCAGAAGAGAGGATTGCCGCATGCGCACATACTGATTTGGCTGTATGATTTTTATCAAAATTACTCCAGATGAAATCGACGATGTTATATGCGCTGAGATTCCACGGGCCGAGGTTAATACGGATTTACATGAAGTTGTCATCAAGAACATGATCCATGGCCCATGTGGTACCCTCAACCCATGTTCACCATGCATGGTAGACGGGAAGTGTTCCAAGCGATATCCTCGAGCATTTACAGCCAACACCGTAACAGGGGATGATGGATATCCTCTGTATAGGAGACGGTCAACTGAAGATGGAGGGACTTCGGCAAATTTAAACATGAGAATTGGTGATATTGAGGTAGACAATCGTTGGGTGGTTCCATACTCACCACTATTGTCAAAATCATACAAAGCGCACATAAACGTAGAATATTGCAATTCCGTGAAATCGATTAAATATATCTGCAAATACGTGAGTAAAGGCAGCGATATGGCAGTTTTTGGTGTTCAGGCAGAAAATGGTGACAACAATGCAGTACGAGTAGTCGATGAAATATCTCAATACCAGGCTGGAAGATACATAAGCAGAAACGAGGCTGCATGGAGAATTTTTTCGTTCCCTATTCATGAACGCTATCCAGCTTTAGTTCACTTGGCTGTCCATTTGGAGAATGGTCAACGTGTCTATTTCACAGAAAGAAATGTGCAAGAAAGAGTCCTGAATCCGCCAGCGACAACTCTGACTGCCTTCTTCACCTTATGCCAGGAAGATGATTTTGCCAGAACCTTGATGTATTCAGAAGTGCCCTCTTAACCATAATATTCCACAGAGAAACGTGGCAGGGTACAGCTAGTTCTTAATAAAATCTTAAAAGAGGAACAAAAAATGTTATTCCTTAAAACTTTTGATCGTTACATACCTAGAAAATACATTCTTCGTAATATCTAAGAAATAAATGCTATGTAAATTAAAAAATTAATCTCTTCATCGGTTTTTTATAATTTTATGGTACATACACAGGGTACTAAAGCCAATGCTCTTGACAGAAGTGTACCAGAGGATTCCGACCTCAGAAATGTTTATATCGATGGTACTGAAACTCGATATAACTGCAGAGTCCAAATCGACACATGTAAGTACACAAGTAATAAAGATGGAATGCATCATCAAAAACATTTTTTGTCGGGAAATGTCAAAGTGCTTCAAATCAATTTTCGTACTGCCAAAAACCTCTTATTTTTAAAAAATGGCAACTGTCCTAAATAATAATAAAAACAAGAAAGGAAGCTTGTAGATTGAAATTCAATTACTAGGAATTAATACAGTTATAAAAAACATTGAAGTAATGACTGCTTTCATTTCCTTCACATATACATATTATATTTACAGTTTAACATTCAAAGTTTTGAATTACCTCTTTATCTAACGATCGTTTGTATGGCAGCTATATGATCTAGTAGTCCGATTATCATAAAATTTAAACCAAAATTTTAGAATAATATTAAAGAGCTATATCCCACATTTGAAAGAAAAAATTAAAATTGAAAATCTGTTGAAAACTGAAAAAGTTAAAAGAGTTTGATTGTAATAATATCTCGATCGTCCCTATGACAGCTTTAAGATATAGTAGTAGGACTTTATTAAGTTTTAAGAAAAATTGTAAAAAAAATTGTTAAAAACTGAAAAAGTTATATATATATATATAATTTTTTTTTTTAATTTTCCGATGTTCCGTTCCGACCCGTTCCGACTTATATATGAGTCAGAGTATATAGAGGGCTAACTTCCAAGTTTCATTCAGATAAAAACTGAGAGACTAGTTTGCGTAGAAACGGAAAGTCGGACGGACATCACTAGTTCGACTAGGCTGTTGATGCTGGTCAAGAATATATATATATATACATAGTTTATATGGTCGGAGATGACTCTTTCACTGCGTTGCAAACTTCTGACTGAAATTATAGCACCCTGCAAGGGTATAAGATTTGGCGAAAGTTTCACACCACCTTCGCAGTTTCGATAAACTCCCCATCTGACCGGTTGTCTTTCGTCTTTGTGCAGGAACTTCATCTGCAGCTCATTTAGCCTTCATCGTTATTCCCTGCTTGACTTCGTCTCCATTTCCGTGAGAAGTGCCTTAGGCACCTTAGGCACCCTTAACCTTGTTGAAGGGGAAGGGACTGTTACTATAACACGTCGTGTATATCAGGGAGCTGCGATTAACGGGGTTCCGGGAAGTTTCCCTCCAATATGCACGTATAGACTCTAACAACCGAGTCGTCGATTTAAAAGGGTATTCTGCCTGGCGTAGGGTTTGGCTTGGGCAAATCCGCGGCCAATCTTTCTTCAAATCGCCGTATCCTAGCTTCGCTACTTTGCAGTATTAGTAGCTCTGGAGAGCTACGTAAGCTATACCTTAAGCTATTTTAAAGTCGTCCTAGATTTGCATTTGTGTATCACTGAGTTTTCAACCCGTGTACACTGATGATGGCAGAATGTGGCGATTGTAGGGTACAGGGATCAGCTAGGCAGTGCCTCTGGATAGCCACACTGCCCAAACAACTGAGGGTGACGCCCCGTGCAAAGAGTCATGTGACAGCTTAATGAAAAAAAGTACCAACAATTAGAGTACACTGCTGTAAGAAAGAAATATTACAGGGGAAAAGCGTGGGACTGGCTTAAGTGACAACTGTAGGAAGGGACCGGACGAGGCCTTCATTGGAGTGGCCAGGTGAGCCTTGTGACCGTTCGCGAGTGACTCTACAATATGGTAAATGGCGCCTGTTTGCATCGCTGTCGACTATAGCGCTACCAGATTCCCTACAGTAAACTCCGCTCGATCGTGAATCTCCTGCAGGCGAACTGCACGTGCTCGACAGTCTCCAGTTCCATCAATGCACCAAATGCAGGCTGTCCTCCTGTTTTTCTTATTTTTTCTACAGTAGCTAAAATGTACTCAAAAACTGAATTCTTTTTACATATGAGTATAAAGATTTCGAATTTTAGTTCATTGTATCGAAATCTAAAACAAAAGTATATTTATTTTACATTACCTTCCTAACGCTACAAGTTAGTCACAATCGGTTTGTAAATCACTTTTCTTGTTTAAATCTACAACTACAATATAAATACAATATTCAAAATAATGTTTTACTTAATAATTTATATTTTATAGCTGACGCCAACGATTGGGGTACCATTTACGCAAATATATCTGGAAATGGTGCACTAGGTATGGTTATTAATAATAAAGCGGATATCTGAATTGGAGCCATGTACTCGTGGTTCAAGGACTACAAATTTCTAGACATCTCTATGTACCTTGTACGATCTTGCATAACATGCCTAGTTCCGATGCCGTTGCGGGTAGCCGGTTGGTATATTCCACTTGAACCTTTTCAAGCAACTCTTTGGTCTGCGGTATTTGTGTGCTTATGTATAGAAACCATGGGATTGATTATAGCATATCGGAGCGAGCAGAAATTATTTTTGACACCCAGCGAACGGGTTGGATGGTGGAGTTGTGCAAAATACGGACTGTCCACGACTTTTAAACTTTTAATATCACAATCAGGAAATAGCAAAGCACATTCAATTACAGTTCGTGTGCTCCTGTTTGCCTGTTTCCTTAACGACCTAATTATTACCAGTATATATGGGGGCGGCCTTGCCAGTATATTAACAATACCCAGCTTGGACGAAGCAGCTGACAATGTGCAACGTTTACGCTCTCACCAATTACAATGGGCCGCCAATTCTGAGGCATGGGTGTCAGCCATACGTGGTTCTGATGACGTGAGTTCTTTTAACATTTAAAAATACTGAAATAAAGTTATATTACTTACGGAAATCATTTGGCAGCCCCTAGTTCAGGATCTGTTAAATAAATTTCGGATCTATGGCGATGAAAAACTTCTTCGGCTTGCAGAGGATCCGCGAGTAAACATTGGTTTTGCTGTTGAACGTCTGCCCTTTGGTAAGAAATCTCTCCTCAAAATAATTTGGCTCTTATTTTAATGATCTCACAGGTCACTTTGCCATTGGGGACTATTTGGTGCCACAAGCAATTGACCAGCTAATTATAATGCGGGATGATCTTTATTATCAATACACAGTAGCTTTTGTGCCGAGACTTTGGCCACTCCTAAAACAGTTCAATTCCCTAATATACAATTGGCACTCTTCCGGGTTCGATAAATATTGGGAGTATCGTGTGGTAGCCGATAACTTAAACCTAAAAATACAACAACAAGTCGAGAGCACTATGTCTGGTAGTCAAGAAGACGTTGGTCCAGTCACCTTAGGAATGTCGAACTTCGCTGGAATCATTCTTGTTTGGCTATTGGGCTCTATTTTAGGCACGTTTACTTTCCTTGTCGAGCTTATTTTAACAAGTATTCCTCAACTTAATTTAAACATTTCGTTGTTGGATAGATTCAGTTATATCTGATATTTTTCTTTTCCGAGCTCATAAGGTTATTGTTGGATTGATAGATTTCATTTATTTTGTCAACTAATGGGTAATAGTATAGTGAAAAAGCTGTCATAAAGTGTGGGAATAAAATGACGAGCAACTATAAAAAATAATAGACGCGGTGAAATTCAAAGTAAATGAAATACTATTTCTTATCATTCTACTTACGTAAAACTGTTAAATAAACCTATTACACCATAATCCAATTCACAATGATAATTTTAATATAATTACAATTATAACTATGTATTTCTTGACGTAAAACTAAATATATTATGTTGTTACCAAATTTGGTAGTTTAAGTTAATCTAGTTCACACCGAATAGGAACTTATTTATTTAAAAAAAAACTTTACTATTAGTCAGTTTATGCAGAATAATGTTGGAGTTACTGCTGATTTACTGGAGATGATATTTTAAATATAAAAGTGCATGAAGGCGATCACAAAGCACAATGTTTTTGATGGCGAGGTTGAGACCCGCGTAATCCAAGTCAGAATTATGGCATAACCTATACCAAAGACATTACAGTTTTTAAGATGCCTTACGACCACACATTCGTTTTGCAATATGGGGCTAATTTTTTGATTCTAACACAATGGCGTTCTTCCTGCTTTCACATAGTTGAAAGCGTACAAATCTAAAAATAAATATGTTTGCTTGTTGTAACGGAACAGCCTTTCTTTGGGCAACGCCGGGCTAGCTCAGGGTGCCCAGGGCTGGGTCCGACCCAAGGCCCGCAGTCCGCACAATTTAAAATACCGAATTAATCGGACGTCTCGTAACTAACAATAACACTAATATCTTACACCTAACAACAACAACTTAAATTTTTTTTCTTTTATCCCAGCTCGCCCTGGTTTGGCGCCGGGTGGTAAGGGCTGCCCGCAGGTCGGCGGCAGCTGCCTGGGCAGAAATTAATACGCAATTCGCCCCTTATTTCGTCCCATCCGGAACGGACTCACCGGAAGGTAGCAGCTGAAGTGAATTTCCTGCAGTGGCTCAGCCGGCTGCTCTGGGTGGCGGAACTGTGTTGCGGCGGCGGCGACGGCTCCGAAGTTGGCTCCGGCCGGCGGACTTGGCTGCGCCGGTCACTCTGGCCGGTGGTTGTTGGTTGCGGCAGCTCTGGCCGGTGGTTGTTGGTTGCGGCAGCTCTGGCCGGTGGTTGTTGGTTGCGGCAGTTCTGGCCGGTGGTTGTTGATTGCGGCAGCGGCGGCGACGGCTCCGACGTTTGCGTGGGCCGGCGGACTTGGCTTGCGGCGGCGGCGACGCGGTGGCCAGCAGCTCGGGCGACAGCTCTGGGAAAACGGCACTGGGTGGCTCTGAGGCGACGGCTCAGGAAAACGGCACTGGGTGGGTCTGAGGCGACGGCTCAGGCAAACGGCACTGGGTGGCGATCGGTCACGTCTCCAACTTGATTCCGGGATCACGTTTTTTTCTTTCCGAAGTTAACCGTCCGAAAATCACGCACCACGTTATCCATCCAGATTTTTTCTCCTCCTTTTTTTCCGCTCGCACCTATCTTTATAGCCCGGTTCCTTTCCTCCGTTCCAGACCCCTGCCGTTACTTTTCGTTGCCCTTGCCGAGAGAAAGGGCAAGAACCCTTTCTCTTAGGTCGCATTCGAACATCCCGGTTCGCTCATTTTCCTCGCCCCCTCCTGGTCCTACCAATTCCAATATCCCTATCGATATATCGATAGTCCTTCAGCCCGTTCCCACCCGAATTGCAACATTGTTTGAGAAAACACAAGAACAACCCTGCAGTACCATTCATCAGTAATTAATCAACGGTTCATAATCAGTCAAGGCGGTGTTGTTGATGATTCATCGGTTAATGGCCATACAAATTGTTGATGAACTTAACATGGTCATGTCCTAGGCAGTCATCAACAACAATTCATCAACAATTCATCAACAGTTAATCAACAATTTACAACAATTCATCAACACTCATCAACAATTCATCAACGGCCGCGCCATGATACTGCCGACGACTGCCATCGTAACTGTATTGTGGGCAGAGCGTCGACTTGGTAGAAGTCGCAGTCGGCAGAGCGTCGGGTCGGTAGAAGTCGCAGTCGGAGCGTTGATGACTGTTGATGACAGTGGCCTATTGATGACATGTGGTACTGCAGAAAGCAAGTGCGTATCTGTGCGTGAATATGTTAGCTTCTGTTCTCAAGCGCAACGACGAAAAATTTAAATTTTATATCATGGGCTGTTGACCGCTTCTTATGTAGAGAGGCGCGCGAGAACGGCAGGAGAAACAGCTGATCTCAAACATGTACTGCACTGTTTTTACATACAAGTGCAAGTTCACTGTGGTTAGCCAGACCAGAGTCGTTGACCGTAGTCAAGTTGACAACAAAGCTCCGGCCAAATTGCTGACCTAGCATTGGGCCGGATGCTCGTGCACAGACGGAAGACACTGCATATGTGCGTGGCCGCTCTGAGATTTGTTGCCTATAAGTTTATTTCTTAACTTTAGTCTTATTTCCAATTCACTTGAATAAAGAGCTAATGCTCACAAACATTACTCCGGCCATCACCTCTTTTATTATTTTGAAATACGCCTACTGAGCTTAAGACCATAGGCATAGGATGGCAGTTACCCTCCTCACCTCTCAGCAGCAGCCAGCCACTCGGCTAGAAGGAAGACAAACTTACTGATTCGGCAGCCAACCGGCTACGGACTTGCAAAGTAAATATTTAGCGCTCAACTAGTGTTATCTAATTACCCTACCGAACATATCAATATCAACTTGAAAGTTGACAAGAAAGGAAGCTAACTTCGGCACGCCAAAGTTTATATACCCTTGCAGATAGAACTTCTATGACTAGAAATCCATACAATATAAATTATATATTTTTGTGTTTAAAAACAATGAAGTAATACCTACTTTCATTTAATTCACCTATACATATTATATTTGCAGTTTTACATTCACATATTTGCATTTTTGCTCCACATCTAACGATCGTTTGTATGGCACCTATATGATATAGTCGTCCGATTTTGTTAAAATTTGACACAAAATTTAAGACTGATATAAAATGGCTATATCTCAAATTTGAAGAAAATCTTTCGAAAACTGAAAATGTTATAATTTATAATTGAAATAATTTCTCAAACGTTCCTATGGGAGCTATATGATATTGTAGTCCGATTTTCATAAAATTTTACACAAACAATTGTAGAATAATATAAAAACGCTACATCCAAAATTTGATTAAATTCTGTTGAAAACTGAAAATGTTATATTTTTTTTGTAAAAATTTTCCGGTCATTCTTATGGCAGCTATATGATATAGTCGTCCGATCCGGCCCGTTCCGACATATATACGAGTGAGAGTACTATATAGATGGCTAACTACAAAGTTTCATGCAGATAGCTTTAAAACTGAGAGACTAGTTTGCGTAGAAACGGACAAACGGATAGACGGACAGACGGACATGGCTAGAACGACTCGACTGTTGATCCTGATCAAGAATATATATACTTTATATGGTCGGAGGTGCCTACTTCAGTGCGTTGCAAACTTTTGACTGACATTATAATACCATGCAAGGGTATAAAAAGTGACAGCGGCGCGGGAAAATTTTTTATCGCTCATAATTTTCTCTCTGTGTAACATCGCATCGCTATCTCGCCTATCAGTTTAAAGTTTTTGCTCACTGTGTACTCAATATACGTTCATGCTGCGGTGCATACATTGTCACCCTGCAGACACTGTCGTTGTTTTTGTTGCTCCGCTTATTGCAAGGAAATACGACACCCAAAATTTTTCATCTTCGTCTTTGTTTGTGTAGAACTTTTGGTTACGTGTATGGATTTCTATGCAGTTGAATCCAGTTGCCCATGAGTAACCCGTTTCTCAAATATAGAGTGAAAGACGGCTCCACACCTCAACTCCGATACACAGGCCACCAGCCCCCCCCTACAGAAATGGATCCCGAGTAGCTCCGATCTGTTATACAGGCCGTCGTTGGTAATGCTCTTGCAGAACAGGCCGCTTAAAGCCAGCTGTGCAATCGCTTAGACAGCAAAATGAGGAATTGGCTGGGCGAGTAGCGGCAGTCAGCACCACGTCAGCTCCAGCCCAGACCCCTCAGGTAGAAACATACTTTATATATATATCCCGTCGGTGAATGTAACGAGCCTCTGGACGCCGTAAAGTGCTTGCCCGGATTCGCGGAAGCACAGGAGACATATGTCTCCTAGCGGCAGGCGGCAGTGACGGCCTATTGCATTTTTAGAAAATACGATTGCAGCTCTCTCCACTACCAAGCAGTGAAAATCATCAGAAGCAAGGTTAGGGGACCCGTCGACCCTATACTGCCGTCATTCTGAACAGTACTGAACTTCGATGCGATCATAACGATCTTGTCGTTGAACAAGAATTGGGTACCCTAAGACAGGGTAGCATGACCCTACAACAATATTATGACTAGGTTGAAAAAAAAATCACCTTGTTGACGAAAAAAGTCAATATGTCATATGAGCCGTCGGTGGCCAGAACCTTTTGCGACAAATTTCGTGAAGACGCTTTACGCGTATTCATTTCAGGCCTTAAGCGCAGCCTTACGGATGTACTATTTTCGGCAAAACCGTCGGCTCTGGCCCTGGCACAAGAAGTGGAATCAAACCACGAAAGATACGTCATCACAACAACGTTTGCAAAAAGCCAGGAATATAAGAATCGTAAGCCAAATCTGAAGCCACAAGAGCGTCAGGACAAGAGTCCAGAGGCAAATCAACAGTTTGGCAAGTTCGGTAGAAACCCGCACTTTACCAAACAACACACGGTGCTAGTACATTCTGTACCTCACAACAATACCCAAGAACCAATGGATCTAGATCCGTCCCTTATTAAGATTATTCAACCGATTAAAGCACAGGCTTATCAAAACGGGAGGCCGGACACATCCGGTCGTTCAGTCCCTCATAAAAAACGGAGGATTAATCATGTCGCTCAGTGCGCAGCCTCCAGCGGAGCTGCCAAAATTGACAATGACGCCATTACAGAATAATGACATGGACAATTTTTTAAGGGAAAATTCCTGTTGCTCGTCGTCAGACGAAGAGTAGCGGGGACAGAAATTAATTTCCTCATCGATACGGGCGTGTCAAAAAATTTAATCCGACCTCATAAGGGTTGAAAGGCGTTCGACCCGTAGATTCCCCATTCACTATTCACTCTATTCACGGCGTCACAAAAATCACGAGTAAATGCTTCGTGTCGTTATTTAATTTAAAGGCTACATTCTTCATATTACCGGACCTGTCTTCCTTTGACGGAATAATCGAACTTGACCTTTTAAAAAAGGCAGGGGCGTCACTTTTCCTATCTTCTGCCCACCTAAAATGGGGCACCGAGGTAGAGTAAATAGATTTCCATACTTGCACTGATGTAAACTTCACCAACGTGAGTTGTTCTGATGCACCTCCTCTCGTTAAAGAAGAATTCATGAAAATGCTAAAAAGCAGAAAGAATGCCTTTGCGGACTCTAATGAGGCTCTACCGTCCAACACTTCGGTAGTAGCCACTATTAGAACAGATGGTGAAGAGCCCATTTATGCCAAATTGTACACGTACCCCATGGGGGCGCCCGATTTTGTTAGCAAAGCAATTCAAAATCAGTTAAGCTATAGCATAATTACAAAAATCAGTGACCCCGTACAATAATCCACTTTGGGTGGTAGACAAGAAGTAGTAGTAGTAGTAGTAGAAGTAGTAGTGGGTAAAAAGAACATGCGGCTTGAAATCGATTTTCGCAAGCTTAATGAAAAAATGGTGGCTGACAAGTACCCCATTCCGAATATCTCCATGATATTGGGGAACTTAGGCAAGGCCTACTTTGGACCTTAAGTCAGATTACCACCAAATTACTCTCGCTGAACGCGTTAGAGAAAATAACTAGTTTTTCGTAAATGGCAGAAAATACTAGTTCCGAAGACTCCCTTTTGGCCTCAAAAATGCAGCAAGCATTTTTCAAAGGAAAATTGACGTCATCTTGAGGGAGCAAACCGGTAAATTTTACTATATTTACGTTGAAGACGATTTTTAGAAGATGAAGCCTCTCACATCAAGAGCCCGCATGACAAACATGAGAGTTTCGGTAGAAAAATCCACCTTTTTTAAGAAAAGTGTGAGCCTCCTTAAGTTTTTAGTCACTTGTGCAATTGTGCAATGGTGCAACAACAGACCCAGA
The DNA here is from genome assembly GCF_035046125.1 of Drosophila serrata. Classification (NCBI taxonomy): domain Eukaryota; kingdom Metazoa; phylum Arthropoda; class Insecta; order Diptera; family Drosophilidae; genus Drosophila; species Drosophila serrata. The sequence continues at coordinate 20,376 of NW_028257041.1, forward strand.
GAAGGTGAAGGTCATAAAAGAATTTCCGGAACCTATTATGGACTGTTTCTGATATTTTAAAGGGCGAAAACGGAAGCGTTAGTAATCACAAGAAACTTAACGTTGTGGAGGCGGAAGAAGCTTATTCGTATGCGGCCACTATTTACAGTGAAGTGTCGCTCACTCAATCCACGGATAAGCCAATGAATAGCTTTCAGGACCAGATAACTCTGGAGGAAGCACGCTTTCCGTCTAAGCGAAGCTTCGTGTTCTTTGAAAACGAGAGACGGCACAACATTGACTTCACATGCAAGGAGTCGCTGATTGAGGATATCGCGGACACCATAGTCCCCAAAGGCGTCAAGCAGGTGCTCTCCGAATATTATTTTCCTAAAATGACTAAATTCGCCAACGAAATTGTCCAAAACTGCAAGATCTGCGCGAGGGCATAATATGAAAGGCATCCCAAAAAATAGGAAATGGGCAAGTCACCGATCTCATCCCATGCAGGGGAGATGTTACACGTTGGTATCTTCTCAACGGACAGGAAATACTTCCTGACGTGCATCGATAAATTCTCAAAGTTCGCAATCGTGCAACCTATTCCCTCTAGAACAATTGAGGACCTCAAACTAGTGCTGTTGCAGCGAATGAACTACTTTCCAAAAGCCAAACCGATCTATTGTGATAATGAACCGTCATTGAATTCGCATACGATATCGGCCATGCTAACAAACCACTTTGGGGTTAAAATCGCAAATGCACCGCCTTTACACAGTGTATCTAACGGACAGTTGGAACGCTTTTACTGCACCCTACTGGAACTAGCTAGATGTATTAAGATTAACAAATGTATAACCGTTACCACAGAGTTGATTTTACTTGTCACTGCCAGGAACAAATCAATTCACTCGGCCATTGACAAAAGACCAGCTGATGTTCTACAGACGAACTCGGAAGACTTGCAAATGAAAACCCGAGAAAAAATAAAAAGCGCCCAGATCGCGCTAAGAAGCAGGGAAAACGCATCCCGGCAGAATAGGGTCTTTGAGATTGGGGAATAGGGATAGGTAAAATCCAACAGGATGCTAGGAAATAAACTCACTCATTTGTGTGAGGAGAGAACCGTAAAAGCGGTCCTGGGGACCACGGTCCTCATTAAGGGGAGGGCGGTCGACAAGGAAAAGCTTAAATGATACGATTAAATTGTTTATTACAGCCATTTGCTGCATATTCTTTTTAACTATAAGGTTCATAGCCACTGGCATATAGTTTGTTTTGAGTTTATTTTATAGGTGGTGGGAAACCCCTCTATGAGCAAAGAAATATCTAAAGTTTAATTTCACAGGTCCGGACCCATACTTTGCCTATTCCTGTATTTGGCCTCGGTTCACATTACTGATTAATAATCCCATAATCCTAGTATGGGAGGAGCGAACCTCTCAGAATATGGGCGTGTAATAGGGGAACCAAACAACATGATAGACATGTGTCCGCTATCCCACATGAAGAAGCTTCTAAGCGTGAATATGGCCCACCTCTAGGAGTTGCTAGAGTCGTTGGCGTTCATCACAGAGTAGCTAAGAGGTTTGATTTGTTGAGTAAGTCGAGTCAAGCAACAGACAAATTTAAATAAACACTAAAATTCAAAACCAAATTAATCAGCTAAACTCTACCGTCAGTTAAATTTTGAGATAAGCCAAAGATTCCAAGCAGACACTGGACATTTATATGAGACACTGCTTGCTAGGAACAGAAAGTTAATGAGGGAATTACAAAATTTAATGCTTGCCAAATTTAATATTGTTAGTCCGAATATTTTAAATCACGAAGACTTAAAAACAGTTTGGCTTGAGGAACCCACCAACACACCTATACGGGTTCTTTTGTCTGTCTCGTCTGTAAAATTCTGCAGTCTATCAACATTTTACATTTTATCATAAAATTTCCAATATTTAAACTAGCCTGCAATAAGATTACAGTTTTCCCAGTTGCCCATGGTGAGACAATGTTGCAGATAATAGACAACGTCATAGCCGAATGCAGCGGAGAAATTTAAGCCATTAAGAACTCCTCCGTATCTCCGGGAGCCACATTCTGCCGTCTGTCCTCAGAGAGCTCTTGCGCCAAAGGACTGCATGCCGGTGGGGTAGCGTATTGTCAAGTACAAGAGAGCGACCTGCACCCGATAACCGAAGGGATTATAATCATTAACGACAGGTCGGGCAAAATACGGACAATGGGACAGAATCCTCATTATGGCACACACCTCATCACCTTTGACAAACAGCCAGGATAATCCCAGAAGAGAGCTCCAGGGGCAGCAAGCTTCCCCTTATTGAACATCACCGCCAACCAAGATGTCCTTAGCCTCCCATATTTTCACCGCTTCAGTGAACGAGCTCTAAGAAGAGATCGACAACAACCAAACAGGTCTCGCAACAATTATTGCAGGAAGAATATGCTTACTAGGGCAAAGAAATCCGCAGTCAATCCGCAATAAGGCAGATTAACGCTGATTTACAAACGGCCGAGGGCGGCCTTAACTTATAAATTTTATATCTTGGGCTGTTGACCGCTTCTTATGTAGAGAGGGGCGCGAACGGCAGGAGAAACAGCTGATCTCAAACATGTACTGCAATGTTTTTACATACATGTGCAAGTTAACTGTGGTCAGCCAGACCAGAGTCGTTGACCGTAGTCACGTTGGTAACAAAGCTCCGGCCAAATTGCTAGCCTAGCAACGGGCCGGATGCTCGTGCACAGACGGCAGACACTGCATATTTATATATTTATATAGCGTGGCCGCTATAAGTTTATTTCTTTACTTTAGTCTTGTTTCCAATTCACTTGAATAAAGAGCTAATGCTCGCGAACAGTACTCTGGCCATCGCCTCTTTTATTATTTTGAAATACGCCTACTGAGCTTAAGGCCAGAGGCATAGGAGGACAGTTACAAAGACAAAGTAAAACATTTGCATATCGAAGTGTTTGTCTGTTTTGATTTTAGCTTGTTAATAACATGCAGTACCTGTCATCAGTAATTCATCAACGTTTCATCAACAGTCAAGGGGGTGCTCTTAATGATTCATCGATGACAGGCCATACAAACTGTTGATGAATTTAACATGGGCATGTCCTAGGCTGTCATCAATAGAAATTCAAATCGATGTTTTGTTGATGACACATCGAAAAAATAATTTTTTAGTGCTTGAATCCCTTTATATTGTTCTTTTTTTTATACAAGTAATGCAAAAAATATAAATACTAAGTGTGTAATTCCAATTTCAGAAAATAATTTAACTATATATTATTTTAATATTAAATACTAAAAATTTGGCTATTCAATTAATATGTACATACAGAATATATAAATATGTACGTATATTATACATTTGAATTATTAAATACATATCCTGCAGTACCGCATTTCATCAATAGGCCACTGTCAGCGACTGTCATCAATGCGCCGACTGCGACTTCTACCGACTAGACGCTCTGCCGACTGCGACTTCTACCGAGCCGAAGCTCTGCCGACTGAAACTTCTATTACGACGCTCTGCCCACGATACAGTTAAGACGATAATTTTGTTGATAAGACATGCATGAATTGTTGATGAAACATCGATGAATTGTTGATGAATTTGTTGATGAATCATCGAAGAATTGTTTTTATTATTATTATTATTATTATTATTATTATTATTATTATTATTATTATTATTATTATTGTTATTATTATTATTATTATTATTATTATTATTATTATTATTACTATTATTACTATTACTATTACTATTACGAAAGAAACACGGAGATGTTGATTACAACGTCACGCAGATGCTGACAGGCAATGTCAGATGTGTATATGGAGATGCGGAGATGGACAGTGCTGAACACACCATTTTCCACTGTAAGAAATTCGGACC